>NC_080548.1:29145367-29162867 GCF_028640845.1 Ahaetulla prasina | reverse complement strand
GTGACTGGGTGGGTGTGGCCAACTTTTTTTTAAAAAAACTTTTAAAAGCATTCTTTTCCTCTTCGGCCGAAGAGGTTGTAAAAAAAATGCTTTTAAAAGGTTCTGGCGATCAGGCAACTCAGCTGGGATCGCCAGAGGAGCCTTTTAAAAAGCTGTATTTTTTATAACCCCTTCGACCGAAGAGGTTGTAGAAGAAATGCTTTTAAAGGGTTCTGACGATCCCAGCTGAGCCACGCGATCATCAGAGGCTTTTTTTTTTAACTTTTAAAGGCATTTTTTCGGCCGAAGAAAAAATGCTTTTAAAAGTAAAAAACAAAAACAAAACACCTCTGACGATCGTGCGGCTCAACTGGGGCGGGGCAGGGATGTTTGCTACCGGTTCTCCGAACCACCCGCTGCCATCGCTACCGGATCGGGCAATCCGGTTCGAACCGGGAGCATTTCACCCGATCCACACCCTTTACACAATCTAGCAAAGGCCATGGATCCAAAAGCAGCAACAGGTGAGAACATCAACCCCAGAATCGGCTGAATGCAGGTGTGTGCAGGTAAGGAAAGGATCTTGAGCAATTTTAATTTCTTCAGGCTGCGGAATTGGGATTCATTCCCCCCACCCCACCCCGGGTTGTTGGAAGCCTCCAAGAGAGCCGGACGCAAGCTAGAAATACAGCTGGGACATCACCCTCCATACTGACTTGTCCAGAGTGTAGCCATTTTTGCAGGTGCATTTGTAGCTGTGGGGCAGGTCGCTGCAATTCTGGGTCTCGTTGCAGTCGTGGTGCCCGCCCAAAGTCATGCAGCCAACTTTCCTGACTAAGACAGGACTAGAATTCACTGTCTCCTGGTGATTGGCCCAGTCACCTTGCTGACGTTGGTCCTTAAAGCAGTACTAGAATTCACTGTCTCCTGGTGATTGGCCCAGGCTGACTCATCTGGCTTTTGTGCTGAAAGCGTTACTAGAACTCACCATCACCTGGTGATTGCCCCAAAGTTACCCAGCTGCCTATTGTGCTTAAAGTGGTATTAGAACTCACAATCACCTAATGATTGTCCCAGGCTGACTCATCTGGCTTTTGTGCTGAAAGCGTTACTAGAACTCACCATCACCTGGTGATTGGCCCAGGCTGACTCATCTGGCTTTTGTGCTGAAAGCGTTACTAGAACTCACCGTTTCCTGGTGACCGCCCAAAGTCATGCAGCCAACTTTCCTGACTAAGGTGAGACTAGAACTCACAATCACCTAATGATTGGCTGACTCATCTGGCTTTTGTGCTGAAAGCGGTACTAGAACTCACCATCACCTGGTGATTGGCCCAGGCTGACTCATCTGGCTTTTGTGCTGAAAGCGTTACTAGAACTCACCGCTTCCTGGTGACCGCCCAAAGTCATGCAGCCAACTTTCCTGACTAAGACAGGACTAGAATTCACTGTCTCCTGGTGATTGGCCCAGTCACCTTGCTGACGTTGGTCCTTAAAGCAGTACTAGAATTCACAGTCTCCTGGTGATTGCCCCAAAGTTACCCAGCTGTCTATTGTGCTTAAAGTGGTATTAGAACTCACAATCACCTAATGATTGGCTGACTCATCTGGCTTTTGTGCTGAAAGCGTACTAGAACTCACCATCACCTGGTGATTGCCCCAAAGTTACCCAGCTGTCTATTGTGCTTAAAGCGGTACTAGAACTCACCGTTTCCTGGTGACCGCCCAAAGTCACCTGGTCGGTTTTGTGCCTAAGGCGGACTAGAACTCACCATCACCTGGTGATTGGCCCAGTCACCTTGCTGACGTTGGTCCTTAAAGCAGTACTAGAATTCACCATCGCCTGGTGATTGGCCCAGGCTGACTCATCTGGCTTTTGTGCTGAAAGCGTTACTAGAACTCACCGTTTCCTGGTGACCGCCCAAAGTCACCTGGTCGGTTTTGTGCCTAAGGCGGACTAGAACTCACAATCACCTAATGATTGGCCCAGTCACCTTGCTGACGTTGGTCCTTAAAGCAGTACTAGAATTCACCATCGCCTGGTGATTGGCCCAGGCTGACTCATCTGGCTTTTGTGCTGAAAGCGTTACTAGAACTCACCATCACCTGGTGATTGGCCCAGGCTGACTCATCTGGCTTTTGTGCTGAAAGCGTACTAGAACTCACCATCACCTGGTGATTGCCCCAAAGTTACCCAGCTGTCTATTGTGCTTAAAGCGGTACTAGAACTCACCGTTTCCTGGTGACCGCCCAAAGTCACCTGGTCGGTTTTGTGCCTAAGGCGGACTAGAACTCACAATCACCTAATGATTGTCCCAGGCTGACTCATCTGGCTTTTGTGCTGAAAGCGTACTAGAACTCACCGTTTCCTGGTGACCGCCCAAAGTCATGCAGCCAACTTTCCTGACTAAGGTGAGACTAGAACTCACCGTTTCCTGGTGACCGCCCAAAGTCATGCAGCCAACTTTCCTGACTAAGGTGAGACTAGAACTCACAATCACCTAATGATTGGCCCAGTCACCTTGCTGACGTTGGTCCTTAAAGCAGTACTAGAATTCACCATCGCCTGGTGATTGGCCCAGGCTGACTCATCTGGCTTTTGTGCTGAAAGCGTACTAGAACTCACCGTTTCCTGGTGACCGCCCAAAGTCATGCAGCCAACTTTCCTGACTAAGACAGGACTAGAATTCACCATCGCCTGGTGATTGGCCCAGGCTGACTCATCTGGCTTTTGTGCTGAAAGCGTTACTAGAACTCACCATCACCTGGTGATTGGCCCAGGCTGACTCATCTGGCTTTTGTGCTGAAAGCGTACTAGAACTCACAATCACCTAATGATTGGCTGACTCATCTGGCTTTTGTGCTGAAAGCGTACTAGAACTCACCATCACCTGGTGATTGCCCCAAAGTTACCCAGCTGTCTATTGTGCTTAAAGTGGTACTAGAATTCACTGTCTCCTGGTGATTGCCCCAAAGTTACCCAGCTGCCTATTGTGCTTAAAGCGGTACTAGAACTCACCGTTTCCTGGTGACCGCCCAAAGTCATGCAGCCAACTTTCCTGACTAAGGTGAGACTAGAACTCACAATCACCTAATGATTGGCCCAGTCACCAGCTGGCTATTGTCCTTAAAGTGGTACTAGAATTCACCATCGCCTGGTGATTGCCCCAAAGTTACCCAGCTGTCTATTGTGCTTAAAGCGGTACTAGAACTCACAATCACCTAATGATTGGCCCAGTCACCAGCTGGCTATTGTCCTTAAAGTGGTACTAGAACTCAGTCTCCCGGTTTCTAGCCATGCCCGCTAGACCAGACTGGTTCTCTTTCTCTCCCATGGCTAACAAACCTTCCTCCTTTTATTTCCCCCCACAACAACAACTTTGTGAGGTGGGTTGGGCTGAGAGAGAGGGACTGGCCCAAAGTCACCTGGTCAGTTTTTGTGCCTAAGGCGGGACTAGAACTCACCGTTTCCTGGTGACCGGCCCAAAGTCATGCAGCCAACTTTCCTGACTAAGACAGGACTAGAATTCACTGTCTCCTGGTGATTGGCCCAGTCACCTTGCTGACGTTGGTCCTTAAAGCAGTACTAGAATTCACCATCGCCTGGTGATTGGCCCAGTCACCAGCTGGCTATTGTCCTTAAAGTGGTACTAGAACTCACAATCACCTAATGATTGGCTGACTCATCTGGCTTTTGTGCTGAAAGCGGTACTAGAACTCACCATCACCTGGTGATTGCCCCAAAGTTACCCAGCTGCCTATTGTGCTTAAAGCGGTACTAGAACTCACAATCACCTAATGATTGGCCCAGGCTGACTCATCTGGCTTTTGTGCTGAAAGCGGTACTAGAACTCACCATCACCTGGTGATTGCCCCAAAGTTACCCAGCTGTCTATTGTGCTTAAAGTGGTACTAGAACTCACAATCACCTAATGATTGTCCCAGGCTGACTCATCTGGCTTTTGTGCTGAAAGCGGTACTAGAACTCACCATCACCTGGTGATTGCCCCAAAGTTACCCAGCTGCCTATTGTGCTTAAAGCGGTACTAGAACTCACCATCACCTGGTAATTGTCCCAGAGTGACCCTGCTGCCTTTTTTGTGCCCAAGGCGGTACTGGTGTTTGGCCCAAAGCCACCCAGCCAGCTTTCCTGACTAAGGTGAGACTAGAACTCAGTCTCCCGGTTTCTAGCCATGCCCGCTAGACCAGACTGGTTCTCTTTCTCACCCTCTGCTTCCCACTGCTCAACACCCCCTCCAACCCCCCCCTCCCCATAAAGCGCCAGCCAAACCCCAGGGGCTCACCGTGGCGAGGGCCACTCCGCCCGCCCTCCAGGCAGCGCCCTTTGCCGTTCTCTCCCCGGAAGCTGCACCAGCCGCACCGAGGCTGCTGGATGCAAAGAGCGCACTGCTGGAAATGGGAACAGGATGGAGCGCAGCTCTCCGACCCACTCAGCACTCGGCCACACATCCCGGCCGCGCAGCGCATCGGTAGGTAAGTTGGACTCATACACTGCAGAGAAAGCAGAGAGAGAGGTTCTGAACAAGGCTTCCCAAGAGCACGAAGGAGACTCCTCGTCCCGACAAAAAAATCCCTTTTTATTAAGTTACTGTGAATTTTTTCTCATTCACATCCAGCGAAGTCTTTCAAGGGAGAATTTACAGTCACAGACCTTATCTGGCTTGGGAAGCTGCCAGGCCCGATATCTTCAAAACTTGGCAGAGTCACAAACCAATTAAGCAATTAACCAATTAACTAATTGCCTCCTGCAAACTCCCCTCCCCTTTCGCTCCTCTTTTATTCCCTCTGGGAGGGGCCCTTCATCATCCACCTGTGGCGTTACTCCCAAGTCGACCCTTGTTCTTTAGCTGTTCCCTTCATCTGGCAACTCTGCGCATGCGCACACTGGGAACAGGCTCCAGCTGTTCATCTGCCTCACTGATGTCTGATTCCAAAGGCAGCTGATAACTGGCATATGGCCCTGGCCCCCTCTCTGCCTCGGACACAGAGCCCTCATCAGAGCCTTCCCCAGACTCCAGGACTGACCCATGTTCCTCCCCAACCTCCTCACTGTCCAAATCTACTGCCAGCTCTGCTGGCCACTGGCGGGCCACAAGAAGAGAGAGAGGGATCACAGTAGGGGTCTCCAAATTTGGCCACTGTAAGACTAGTGGACCAACTCCCAGAATTCTGCTGCCAGCCAGAACCTCCCTGGCAGCACCGATGTACGCCAACTGCCCCAAATCATTTACCTGCTGCAGGCTGACGCTCCAGACACATTGCTGCCAGCCCCCATCGGCCCCCTTGGAGCTGAGGCAGTCCCCACAAGTGCTGTGGTTGTGGCAGGGCGTGGGGCAGGCCAGGGGAGGCGAGGACTCCACGGGCATTGGGGAGACGTTGAGGAGCGAGTGGCTGAAGCAAGTCCAGTCGTAGGTGGGCTGCACGCTGAGAATGCGACGGGTCTCCCCTAAGCATTGGGGGCAGAAGAAGGGTGAATATTAGGAGCTTTCAAGGCCAAGATCGTTCCCCTTGGTTGACCGCCCCTAACCAATCTACCAGGAGACAAGTATGGTGGTCCACCATATTCAGGAGGAAGACACTGAGAATGGAAGAAGAGGAAGATTCGATCTGGGAGAAATGGACGTGTTTTCTCCATAAACTTCTGAAATGAACAGACGTTCATGAAAACTTGGGGAGGTGGACATCAAGAGAGGTGATGTCTAGATGCTCTCCAAGGACCAAAGCTTCTGGGACAGAGTCTTTCCTGGTCTTGCAAGCCACCGCCACCCTTCACCAACTCTTTGTGGTTCATTGTACAGTCATTAGCCGCATCTTCCCCAGCGATCAAAGCTGACGCCAGCCAGAGCATAACAAAACTCAACGATGTACAGGTAATCCTCGACTTGCGACCACAATTGGGCCCAAAATTTCGGTGGCTAAGGGAGACATTTGTTGAGTTTTGCCCCGTTTTACGACAAACGGGGCAAAAGCGAAGCATTTGTTTTGTTTTGTCGTTTAAGGACCCCGTAATCCCTTGCGGGGTGGAGTCAGGGCAACTGAATGGAGCTGAGCGTTTACTGGCTGGATGCCCTTCCTGTCGCCCATGTGGAGTTCGCAGCAAAAATAGCCTCACTGTAGTTAAGTGAAGCACTGCCATGGTTAAATCAGTAACTGACTTTGCTTGTCGGAAGGTCACAAAAGGGGAATCCCGTGACCTCAAAACATTGCAACTGTCCTAAAGATGGATCAGTTGCCCAGCATCGAAATTTTGGTCAAATGACCATGAGGTCGTTTGTGCAGTCGTTTTAAGTGTGAAAAATGGTCATTAAGTCACTTTTTCAGCGGCGTTTTAACTTCGGGTCACTAAATGAACGGTTGTAAGTCGAGGACTACCTGTAGCACAAGATCGGAAGACGTGGGGAAATCTAGCTCACAGGATTGCCAAGACTGAGTGGATAACTTCATCATCAATCATCATCACACTTCAGGCCTCAATAGGGGCCGTGATAGCTCAGGCTGTAAAGAAGCCTGTTATTAGAACACAGCAGCCTGCAATTACTGCAGGTTCAAGCCCGGCCTGAGGTTAACTCAGCCTTCCATCCTTTATAAGGTAGGTAAAATGAGGACCCAGATTGTTGGGGGGGGCAATAAGTTGACTTTGTAAATATACAAATAGAATGAGACTATTGCCTTATACACTGTAAGCCGCCCTGAGTCTTCGGAGAAGGGCGGGATATAAATGTAAATAAAAAAAATAAATAAAAAAAATTAGAATCAGAATAACAAGAGTTCGAAGGGACCTTGAAGGTCTTCTAGTCCAACCTCAAGCTTAAGACAGGAAACTCTACACCAGGGGTCTCCAACTTTGGTAACTTTAAGCCTGGCGGACTTCAACTCCCAGAATGGCCTGGGAGTTGAAGTCCGCCAGGCTTAAAGTTGCCAAGGTTGGAGATCCCTGCTCTACACCACCTCAGACAAACGGTTGTTCAATCTCGTCTTAAAAACTTCCAGTGTTGGGAGCATTCACAACTTCTGGAGGCAAGTGGTTCCATGGATTAATTGTTCTCACTGTCAGGAAATTTCTCCTTGGTTCTAAGTTGCTTCTCTCCTTGATTAGTTTCTACCCATTGCTTCATAATAATAATAATAACAACAACAACAACAACAACAGAGTTGGAAGGGACCTTGGAGGTCTTCTAGTCCAACCCCCCTGCCCAGGCAGGAAACCCTACACCACTTCAGACAAATGGTTGTCCAACATCTTCTTAAAAACTTCCAGTGTGGGAGCACCCACAACTTCTGGTGCAAGCAGTTCCACTGGCTAATTGTTCTCACTATCAGGAAATTTCTCCTCAGTTCTAAGTTGCTTCTCTCCTTGATTAGTTTCCACCCATTGCTTCTTGTCCTGCCTTCAGGTGCTTCGGAGAATAGCTTGACTGCCTCTTCTTTGTGGCAGCCCCTGAGATATCGGAACACTGCTATCATGTCACCCCTGGTCCTTCTTTTCATCAATCATCATCAATCATTATTTTTTTTTGTTTACATTTATACCCCGCCCTTCTCCGAAGACTCAGGGCGGCTTACAGTGTGTAAGGCAATAGTCTCATTCTATTTGTATATTTTTTTACAAAGTCAGCTTATTGCCCCCCCAACAATCTGGGTCCTCATTTTACCTACCTTATAAAGGATGGAAGGCTGAGTCAACCTCGGGCCGGGCTTGAACCTGCAGTAATTGCAGGCTGCTGTGTTCTAATAACAGGCTTCTTAACAGCCTGAGCTATCCCGGCCCATTGTTATCCCCAACAGTCGTCTTTTCTTTTTCGGCGCCTTCTTTCTCCGAGCTTTCTGCCCCTGGCTCCTCACCCTGCAGCCCTTTCCCCCACCTTCTCTCCTCCCCTCGTCTCTCCCCGCCCTCCACCAATCAAAGTCCGGCTCCTTACCGGTGCGCTTGAATTGCCTGGTCCACATGCACTTCCCAGACGCCGTGCACTTGGCGCAGTCAGAGGCCTCACAGGAGATCTCGGAACAGTTGCTGGCCACGAAGATCTCCCGCTGGTTGATTCGGCAGTCGTTCTCCGACGTACAGCTGCCGGTGCTGCCGATACAGGCGCCTTCGGGGCAGTTGGTGCACCACTTGCACTGCGGTAAAGGCTGGGGAGCAGACAGCGGTTCACAAAACCTGGCGGCTGCAATCCAGCCGCGTGCTCTAACCCTCAAGCCTTGAAGGCGGCTCAGCCCGGGTTCCTCTCCGTTACTGAACCCAAACGTTCTGTTGCTCAGTGAGTTTGGCCCCCATTTTATGACTTTTTCTCACCGCAGTTGCTAAGTGAATCGCTTTGGCCGAAGAGGTTGTAAAAAAAAAATGCTTTTAAAAGGTTCTGGCGATCAGGCAACTCGGCTGAGGTTACCAGAGGAGCCTTTTAAAAGCTTTCTTTTTTTTTACAACCTCTTCGGCCGAAGAGGTTGTAGAAAAAATGCTATTAAAGGGTTCTGATGATCCCAGCTGAGCCGCGCGATCATCAGAGGCTTTTTTTTAAAACTTTTAAAAGCATTTTTTCAGCTAAAGAAAAAATGCTTTTAAAAGTTAAAAAAAAAACAACTTCTGATGATCGCGTGGCTCAGCTGGGATATGGGCGGGGTGGGGGCAGGGATTTTTGCTACCAGTTCTCTGAACCACCCGCCACTATCGCTACCGGATCAGGCGATCCGGTCCAAACTGGGAGCATTTTACCCCTACACGTGACCCCGGGACACTGCAATAGTTGCAAGTATGAACCAGTGCCAAGTGTCTGAATTTTGATCCCATGATCATGGGGGATGCTACAAAGGTCGTAACTGTGAAAATCGGTCGTAAGTCACTTTTTCCAGTGCCATTTGAATGGTCACTCAATGAACTGTCGTTAAGTCAAGGACTACCTGTACTGAGATCCATCCTCCCTGCATCCTGATAAACCACGCCTATCTCTAAAGCGGCGTTTCTCAAATCTCTGCAAATTTAAGATGTCTGGCCTTCCAACTCCCAGCATTCAAGGGATTGAATGTCCATGCAGCTTAAAGATGCCAAGGTTGAGGAAATCCCCGATCAAAAGGCTCTATTGGTTTTGCCAAAACTACCCAATGCTTTCCTGGCTCGGAAAAATAATTACCTTAGAAGTGCATACAGATAGTCAGAAATACTAACTAAAGATAGTAAAGAAATACTGCCTTCATACAATACATATACCAGTGTTTCCCAACCATGGCAAATTTAAGATGTGTTGACTTCAACTCCCAGAATTCCCTAGCCAGGTTGTGTGGACTTCAAGTCCCAGAATGCCCCAGCCAGCGTGTACGGACTTTAACTCCCAGAATTCCCCAGCCAGGTTGTGTGGACTTCAACTCCCAGAATTCCCCAGCCAGGTTGTGTGGACTTCAACTCCCAGAATTCCCCAGCCAGGACTTCAACTCCCAGAATTCCCAGCCAGTGTGTACGGACTTCAACTCCCAGAATTCTCCAGCCAGGACTTCAACTCCCAGAATTCCCCAGCCAGTGTGTACGGACTTCAACTCCCAGAATTCTCCAGCCAGGACTTCAACTCCCAGAATTCCCCAGCCAGGACTTCAACTCCCAGAATTCCCAGCCAGTGTGTACGGACTTCAACTCCCAGAATTCTCCAGCCAGTGTGTATGGACTTCAACTCCCAGAATTCTCCAGCCAGGACTTCAACTCCCAGAATTCCCCAGCCAGTGTGTACGGACTTCAACTCTCAGAATTCTCCAGCCAGCCATTCTCCCCTGCCTAAAATCGCCCCACGCCCAAATTCTCTCTTTACAGAGAGTTGCTGACCACATTGGGCCTACATGCTGCTATTAAACCCATCGTTCGTACTTCTTCTTGTAAAGGAGAAGTAAACCCTCTCTATTCATGTTCTGGTCTCCGCTGCCAGCACATGGGTAAGTTGCTACTTACGGGAATACCCAGGCTGTGGGCCATGGCGCGAGGATGTTGGGCGAGGCACTCGCTACAGGTTCTGAGGCGGCGACACTCGTCCGGAGATCTTGGGGTGGGAAAGCAGGAGATCCCACCAAAGGAGCAACCTTGTCTGTGGAAGAAGAGAAAAGAAACCGTGAGATTCAATCAAACTCCCCGGATATTTCTAAGCCAGAAATGGTTTGCTATTGATGCCTTCCGAGGGCTGTGGGAAAGTGACTGGCTCAAAGTCACCTAGCTGGCTTCATGCCTAAGGTGGGACTAGAATTCACTGTCTCCTGGTGACTGGCCCAAAGTCACCCAGTCAGCTTTCGTGCTCATCGCGGCATTAGAACTCATGGTCTCCTGATGATTGGCCGAAAGTCACCTAACCGGCTTTCATGCCTCGGATAGGACTAGAAGTCGCCATCTCCTGCCGATTGGCCCAAAGTCACCCAGCTAGTTTTTATGGATAAAATGGGACTAGAACTCCCAGTCTCCTGCTGATCGGCTCAAAGTCACCCAGCCTTCTTTCATGCCCAAGGTGGAACTAGAACTCACTGTCTCCCTGTTTCTAACCCAATGCTTTAACCATTACACCAAACTGGCTCTTCCCTTTCCCTTACCCCTCTCCTTTTCCTATCACAGGTGCCCACGGATTATTCCCAAATCCCTTTGAAGATTGGTTGCTCCAAAGCAGAGAGGCAAGGGAAGTCCCCTAACCCAACCACAACACATGGAAACCCACAGAAACAAGCCCTCCACCCCTTAAAGTTCATCCTGCCCTCCAGGCTTCTGAGAATTATCGTATTTTTCGGAGTATAAGATGCTCCAGACTATAAGACGCACCTACCTTTTTGGGGGGGAGGAAAACAAGAAAAAAAATATCTGCCTCTGCCTCCCAGCAATTTGCCTCCTTGCAGCAAACAGCAAACAGCCTGTTTCAGTTTCATTTTCAGCACAGCCTGATTAGCACAAGAAAAAAAAATCTGCCTCTGCCTCCCAGCAATTTGCCTCCTTGCAGCAAACAGCCTGTTTCAGTTTCAGTTTCAGCACAGCCTGATTAGCACAAGAAAAAAAAATCTGCCTCTGCCTCCCAGCAATTTGCCTCCTTGCAGCAAACAGCCTGTTTCAGTTTCATTTTCAGCACAGCCTGATTAGCACAAGAAAAAAAAATCTGCCTCTGCCTCCCAGCAATTTGCCTGCTTGCAGCAAACAGCCTGTTTCAGTTTCATTTTCAGCACAGCCTGATTAGCACAAGAAAAAAAAATCTGCCTCTGCCTCCCAGCAATTTGCCTCCTTGCAGCAAACAGCCTGTTTCAGTTTCATTTTCAGCACAGCCTGATTAGCACAAGAAAAAAAAATCTGCCTCTGCCTCCCAGCAATTTGCCTGCTTGCAGCAAACAGAGGAGGCTGAAAATGGAGCGCGTGGAGGCTGAAATAGGCAATGGCAATCCCTGCAGCCTGAAACAGCTGATGGTCGGGAGGCCGACCCAATCCACAATCAGCTGCTTGTGCTAATCAGGCTGTGCTGAAGCTGAAACTTGAAATGGGCTGTTTTTGCTGCAAGGAGGCAAATTACTGGGAGGCACAGACCAAAGGGTGGGCGGGGCTACATTCGGTGTATTAAGACGCACCCAAATTTTCACCCTCTTTTGGGGGGCGGGAAAGTGCATCTTATACTCCCAAAAATACGGTAGGTGGCCTCATTGCAGGTAATACTTAACCTACGACCACAATTGAGCCCCAAAATCTTGTTGCTATGTGAGACAATTGTTAAATGAGTTTCGCTCCATTTTACGACCTTTCATGCTGGAGTTGTTAAGTGAATCACTGCCGCTGTTAAGTGAGTAACATGGCTGTTAAGTGAATCCGGCTTCCCCATTGACTTTGCTTGTCAGAAGGTCGCAAAACTGGCTCACGTGACCATGGGACACTGCAACCGTCGTAAATAGGAATCAGCTGTCAAGTGTCTGAATTTGGATCACGTGAACCCCGGGGATGCTGCAATGGTCGTAAGTGTGGAAAAACGGTCGTAAGCGCCCTTCTGACTTTGAACAGTCACTAAATGAACCGCTATAAGTTAAGGACGGCCTATATTCTCTCGTACCTTTCAGCCGCATCTGCGGAGACGCAGCTGGCGTGGCACCAGACACAGCTGGCGTTAGAGCCGTTGCAAGCTTCCGGGCTGGAGAAGATAAGGCAGGGGTCGTGGGGCACCGAGAGGGCCAGCATGCGCCCCAGGGCCACCCCATTGAAGCCCCCGGAGAGGTAGAGGCGGCCTCCCACAGAAGCCATGGCGTGGGCGATGGATTCGGTGATGGGCTCCCCCACCACGGCCCCAGCTGCAGAGAGGAAAGACAAAATCTCCAGTGAGAAAAACTGATCGGTGTGTGTGTGTGGCTTTGCTGGTTGAGGGACTCTGGGAGTTGAAGTCCACAAGTCTTAAAGGGACCAAGGTTGGAGAGCCCTGGACTAGATGACCTCCAAGCTTTGCTGGCTGAGGGACTCTGGGAGTTGAAGTCCACAAGTCTTAAAGGGACCAAGGTTGGAGACCCCTGGACTAGATGACCTCCAAGCTTTGCTGGCTGAGGGACTCTGGGAGTTGAAGTCCACAAGTCTTAAAGGGACCAAGGTTGGAGAGCCCTGGACTAGATGACCTCCAAGCTTTGTTGGCTGAGGGACTCTGGGAGTTGAAGTCCACAAGTCTTAAAGGGACCAAGGTTGGAGACTCCTGTTTTAGAGGATTCCCAAATGCCCCTCAAAGTGCCAATTACAAAGCATGCCAAGAAGAGAGAGAAACCCGTCCGCTGGGTTTCACCCGACGACAACGCAAGTTAAGGAATTTTCTTTCTGCAGGAAGGGGGCTGGAATGTTGCCCCCCCAATTTACGTTAGTGTAAAAAGGGTCCAGGACAGACCTAGTTTCTCCTCCTTTCCTAAATGTGCGCATATACCTACACCCCCCTCCCAAGAATCTTTTCTTCCCTTCCGTTTTCAGACTCAAGCACCTAGTCCCTAATGTTGCTTGACAAACACTGTCTTTTCTCTGGTTGCCCCAAATGGTCTGTTTTCTTAACCGCTACGCCAAACTGGTTCTCAAAAATGTAATGTAATTTAAATGTAATGTAATCAACATAATCTATAACAACATAATGTAATATAATGTAATTAATATTATAATAACTATATAATATAAATATAATATATAAATATAATATAATATAATTAACAGAATTAATATCATATAATTAACAGAATTAATATCATATAATTTATTGTGACTATACACTTAACACTATCAAACACTATCAAACATCTGCCTATTCCGGATCCTAGGGAAGGATTTGATAGCTAGCCAAAAATGTCAAATCCAGGCTAAATATCTGACTGACTTGTGAAATGAACCATAATAATAACAGAAGCTGCCCAGAGTTCCTTAAGATTTAATTTAATTTTTTTAAGATTTAATTTGTCCATATAACAAATTAAAGTAAATTAAAGTAAATAGTTAAACTGATATAGTAGAATTCATTTGAATTAATAATAAGGCTTCTACAGTTGACTGTCGGCTGCCTGCCATTTGGCAGTTCAAATCTCACCAAGCTAGAGGCTGACTCAGCTTCCGTCCTTCCGAGGTCGGTAAAATGAGGACCCAGATTGTTGGGGGCAAGAGGCTGACTCTGTAAACTGCTTAGAGAGGGCTGTAAAAGCACTGAGATGTGGTATATAAGTCTAAGTGCTATTGCTCTTCCTTTTCTCCTTCCTTCCTTCCTTCCTTCCTTCCTTCCTTCCCTCCCTCCCTCCCTCCCTCCCTCCCTTCCATGATACACAATGATTAGAATGCAGCATTGCAGGCTAACTCTGACCACTGTCAGCAGTTCGATCCTGACCGGCTCAAGCCTTCCATCCTTCCAAGATGGGTAAAATGAGGACCCAGATTGTTGGGGGGACAAGAGGCTGACCCTGTAAACCACTTAGAGAGGGCTGTAAAAGCACTGAGAAGCAGTATATAAGTCTAAGCCAGTGCTTCTCAAATAGTGGGGCGGGCCCCCCAGGGGGGGCGCGAGGCTCCGTAAAGGGGGGCGCGTTTGACCTCGGCAAACACTGTCATAACAAGCTAATGATACTATTTACAGTCGCGCAGGGGGCGCGAAAAATGTTTTCTTCTTCCTAGGGGGGCATGACAGAAAATAATTGAGAAGCACTGGTCTAAGCGAAATTGCTATTATTTATTTAGCTTCTACACCACCTGATTCCCAGATGGGAATCAGACCGGGAAGTCTCAGCCATTGCGAGATTCTCTCTCTATCCCAGAGATAGAATTTATGCTTCATACCTTCCTGGCTTAATCTGTATACTAAAACTGCCTCCAATCTTCAACCTATGGAAATACTTTGTGAATTAAACAAGACGGGCCCAAATTTGCCTTGATTTGCTTCCTAAGGAAAAAGCAACCAGGACCAACATAGGGAGGGAGAATTAAGGTCATGATCACTGTGAGAGGGAACCCAGAGTCTTAGTGGACAACCAGCTAAATATGAGCCAAGAGTGTGCGGCGGCAGCCAAAAAAGCCAATGCAATTCTAAACTGCATTAACAGAGGGATATGATCAAGGTCAAGGGAGGTACTAATACCACTCTATAAAGCCTTAGTAAGACCACACCTAGAGTACTGCATCCAGTTTTGGTCACCACACTATAAAAAAGATGTTGAGACTCTAGAAAGAGTGCAGAGAAGAGCAACCAAGACGATTAGGGGACTGGAGACCAAAACATACGAAGAACGGTTGCAGGAACTGTGCCTGGCTAGTCTAGGGAAGAGAAGGACCAGGAGAGACACGATAGAAATCTTCCAATATTTGAGGGGCTACCACAGAGAGGAAGGGGTGAAGCTATTTTCCAAGGCACCTGAAGGCCAGAGAAGGAATAGTGGATGGAAACTGATCAATGAAAGATTCAACACAGAAATTTTCTGACACTGAGAACGATCGACCGATGGAACAGCTTCCTTTCGGAAGTCTGTGGAAGCTTCATCCCTGGAAGCTTTCAAGAAAAGCCTGGACTGCTATCTGTCAGGAATGCTATCTATCCTGCTTTGGGGGGCGGGGGGGGGGGATGGACTAGATGCCCGTCCAACTCTTATGATTCTAGATACATATTCTAGCTGTATGAATCTAGTTCCCTGTACGTTTTACCTGTGCTGTTGGGAAGGATCCACGTATTGCAATTCAGCTGGTAGAAGAAAACGTGGTTGGTGAAATTTTCCCGTTCGGTTCGCCCTCCTATGACCACCATGGTGTCCTTCAGCACGGCTGCCACGTGGAAGAAATGAGCCAGGGGCTGGAGAGGGAGGGAGAGATTTGCATCTGATTTGCATCTGATTTGCATCCAAGGCTCTCATCTTTCGCAATGCTTCCTTCTTCTATTCTTCCTACCGATCCCCACTCCAGGATTATATTTAGGGGCTTTCTAAATGGTTTATTTAGTATTAGATTAAAGGTTACCACTTAATCTTAATCGTTTCATAGTTCCCATCGCCAATCTCTTTCCATTTATGACTGTATGACTATAACTTGTTGCTGGCAATCCTTATGATTTATATTGATATATTGACCATCAATTGTGTTGTAAATGTTGTACCTTGATGAACGTATCTTTTCTTTTATGTACACTGAGAGCATATGCACCAAGACAAATTCCTTGTGTGTCCAATCACACTTGGCCAATAAAATTCTATTCTATTCTATTCTATTCTAAATGACTTCCTAAGTAGTGCGGCAGCCTAGAGAGGCGGAGCTCTTGCCTCACAATCAGGAGGCTGTGAGTTCGATCCTAGGTAGAGGCAGATAATTCTCTCTCTGGGCACACTGAGAATCTATCTGCTGCAAAAAAACTCTGCCTTGGCGACAGGAAGGGCATCCGGCCAGTAAACACTCAGCTCTATTCAGTTGCCCCGACTCCACCCTGCAAAGGATGGTGGCAGCGGTGAAATCTGAACCGGTTTACTACCGGTTCACTAGCTGCGCATGCAGTGCGCACCACGCACCAAATGCAAGGTGCGTGCGCGCGCACAGTGGACTCCAAAAGGAGGCATGGGGTAAGTAGAACAGCGCGTGGTGTGTGTGTGTGCGATCAGCTGTGGCGTGCAATCATTTTTTTTTTACTTTGAAAAGCATTTTTTTACAACCTATTCGGTCGAATAGGTTGTAAAAAAAATGCTTTAAAAAGTAAAAAAAAACCCGGCTCTGATGATCGCGCGGTCCAGCTGTGATCGTTGGAGCCTTTTTTTTAACCTTTTAAAAGCATTTTTTTTTCATAAAAAAGTTTTATTTTTACAATCATGTCAAACAACTCATCCAATGTACAGTTATATACAATTAGTCGGGCTTGCCCAGTCACCCCCCCCTTTTTAACACTCTTCCCTCTTCTACCTTCTTCTACTTTCCTAACCTTCCTCTCCTTCTCTTATCTACCTCCTCTCCTCCCTCCACCCTCCACCTTCCTTCTCCCTCTTCTACCCCTCTTCCTTCCTCTTCTCCTCTTTCCTACCTCCTACTCTCTCTTTTCTCCCTCCCCACCGTTCTAAAATGGTAACTGGGCAGACCCGACCCTGCACTAATTATATTTATAAATCTTCAATAATCCCTGTACATTAACCATCATTCCATCCTCTACCCTCAAACCCCCCCCAATTCCCCTCCCCCCCACCCCGACTTCCCAGAACAAAATGCAGGGTATCAAAACTAACAATCATAATCTAAAATAATTCCTAAATTATAATCTCTAGTCACTCCACACTTAATCACACTCTCAATTCCCCTCTCCTTCAGAAATATATCTAATACAAAATATTTCCTAAATTTACTCATTTTTTTAAAGAAGTGGCAAGCGGGGAAGCGGGTGACCGGGTGATTGGTTGGGCATGGGGGGGTGGGCAGGGATTTTTGCTACCGGTTCTCCAAACCACACACCACCATCGCTACCAGATCGGCCGATCCAGTCTGAACCGGGAACATTTCACCCCTGGATTTCACCCCTGGTGAAACCCACGGGAATTTTAGAGTCGGTTTTCACCAGCCTGTGCCAATAAACCTGTTCTTTGAGGAATCCATCTGCCTCTTGGTTCTGTTTGCTAGGGGTGTATTACTTGTAACCCTGACATTCGAAGCCCATCTGGGCATTCACGTTAGTTCTGCTGCCAGAGCCTCTCACCTTTGGTCCTTGAGATGGGGCCAGCAAACTCCAGGTCAGGTTGGGATAGTAAAGGCTGTAGAGCTCAGGAGAAGCTGAAACCATCTCTACGTGGAAACGGTGGCCGCCAAAGACGTAAACAGCATCTGTGCTCTCGTGGTACACAGCCGAGTGGCCGTAGAGACCTGCAAAGGAAATCTGGAGTACCAGGTGTCCAGATTTATGGCTTGGGGAGATTTAGGCTAGTTTCTCAACCTTGGTGTTCTGACCCAGCTCCCCAAAACACAACAAACCCTCTCTAATTGAAGCAATGATTCCTTTATTAGGAGCATCAGCAACCCCGGCAAAAAAGTTTGCTCTCTCTCACTGCAGGCTAACAA